>NW_026891705.1:0-12675 GCF_015708825.2 Lethenteron reissneri
TTGGTGAGTGGTGAGAGGGGGTTGGTGAGTGGTGAGGGGTTGGTGAGTGGGTTGGTTAGTGGGTGAGGGGGTTGGTGAGTGGGTTGGTGAGTGGTGAGGGGGTTGGTGAGTGGTGAGGGGGTTGGTGAGTGGGTGAGGGGGTTGGTGAGTGGTGAGGGGGTGGGTGAGTGTGGAGGGGGGTGGTGAGTGGTGAGGGGGTGGTGAGGGGGTTGGTGAGTGGTGAGGGGGTTGGTGAGTGGTGAGGGGTTGGTGAGTGGGTGAGGGGGTTGGTGAGTGGTGAGGGGGTTGGTGAGTGTTGAGGGGGTTGAGTGGTGAGGGGGTTGGTGAGGGGGTTGGTGAGTGGGTGAGGGGGTTGGTGAGTGGGTGAGGGGGTTGGTGAGTGGGTTGGTGAGTGGTGAGAGGGGGTTGGTGAGTGCGGAGCGGGTGAGGGGGTTGGTGAGGGAGTGGATGACGAGGTTGGTGAGGGGGCAGGTGGGTGAGTGGTGAGTGGGCGGGTGAGGGGGCTGGTTGGTGAGGTGGCGGGCGAGTGGGTTGGTGTGGAGCGAGTGAGGGGCAGACGTGGTGAGCGAGGGGGCCACGTGGCGAGGAAGTGATCTGGTGAGGGAGGCACGTGGTGGGGGAGTGAGGGGGAGACGTGGTGAGTGATCTGGTGAGTGTGAGACGTGGTGAGGGGGAGACGTGGTGAGTGTGCCACGTGGTGAGTGGGAGATTTGGTGAGGAGACGTGGTGAGCGGGAGACGTGGTGAGGGAGTGATTTGGTGAGGGAGTGATTTGGGGAGGGAGTGATTTGGTGAGGGAGTGATTTGGTGAGGGAGTGATTTGGTGAGGGAGTGATTTGGGGAGGGAGTGATTTGGGGAGAGTGATTTGGTGAGGGAGTGATTTGGTGAGGGAGTGATTTGGTGAGGGAGTGATTTGGTGAGGGAGTGATTTGGTGAGGGAGTGATTTGGTGAGGGAGTGATTTGGTGAGGGAGTGATTTGGTGAGCGTGTGATTTGGTGAGCGTGTGATTTGGTGAGGGAGTGATTTGGCGAGGGAGTGATTTGGTGAGGAGACGTGGTGAGGGAGGGGGAGACGTGGTGAGCGTGAGACGTGGTGAGCGTGTGATTTGGTGAGGAGACGTGGTGAGTGAGTGATCTGGTGAGCAGGCCACGTGGTGAGGGAGTTGAGTGACGGGGTGGGGGGGGAGATTGACCCCACGACCTCCTGCGTACCAGGCGAGGTCGTCAACATCTCATCACCGAGATAATCAGATCGACACACAAACTCCGAATGATGCTGCTGATGCCAAACTAAAATGAAACGAACGAATCGTTACCAAGCTCAGGACCCATCTCAGCTGCTTGTGCAGCTCTTCCAGAAGCCATCTGACGATCTGAGTTGATAGCAGCTGTGTCACACGATCTTTGTCCCTAGGTAGTAAAGTGTGTAGTGAAGTGTTATCTCCTAATTGCTTATGCCGCAAAGGCTCACGTAGTGGATTTTATTCCCCGCAAATGGATTGTGTGGATTCCTGTAGTCACGAAAGCTTCAAATCAAATTGTATAAAGGTGTCAGTTTTTGTACCAGTTGAAAGGGTTAAAACCTATTACTATACTTTGCCTACTGGTAAAGGAGGTGTCTCATAGTGTAAATGTTTACCCCGAGCTCTCAATACTCTGATGGTGCGCTGTTTTTGAGTTGTGTACGCCTTTTGGCGTCATCTGGTCCAACACCAATGGAGACTAGGCTCTAAGGAAAGCTGTCTCGGGTGTGGATCAATCAACTTCAAGGACAGTGCATATCATTATCATCATCAGAGTTGTTTCTTTTTGTTTGCATTTTGACTGCTTGTGTTGTGGTTATTGCAAACATGACGCCTTGTATAAAGGTGTCAGTTTTTGTACCAGTTGAAAGGGTAAAAACCTATCACTATATCAATATTATTCCCCACCAACTTGGCTTTTGTGACCAGGAGTTTGATATTTTTTAAATGTGTCTAGTTTCCTGGACAAAACGTGGCCTGCATTTGTGTCATTACTTTCACATAAAGTCCTGCTTACGAAAGCAAAGTTTGAGTGGATTAATAATAGCAGCCATTTCCTGTACTTTTGAGGCATAAGCAATTAGAAATTATAACGTTTTACTAGCCAGGGACAAAGATCGTGTTACATAATTATCGTGGAATGTTGCTACACAAAACGTCGGCAGCCCAAATGTTGGGCCCTGTGGTTATACGTCGCGATGCCAACTTCGTTTTACCCCGGAATTGATGAAATGTTTATCTCAGAATTCAATGACATTTCACCTCAGAATTCAATGACATTTTACCTCAATTCAGTGACATTTTACCTCGGAATTAATTAAATTTCCACCTTAGAATTCAATGACATTTCACCTCAGAATTCAATGACATTTTACCTCAATTCAGTGACATTTTACCTCGAAATTAATTAAATTTCCACCTTAGAATTCAATGACATTTCACCTCAGAATTCAATGACATTTTACCTCAATTCAGTGACATTTTACCTCGGAATTAATTAAATTTCCACCTTAGAATTCAATGACATTTCACCTCAGAATTCAATGACATTTTACCTCAATTCAGTGACATTTTACCTCGGAATTAATTAAATTTCCACCTTAGAATTCAATGACATTTCACCTCAGAATTCAATGACATTTTACCTCAATTCAGTGACATTTTACCTCGAAATTAATTAAATTTCCACCTTAGAATTCAATGACATTTCACCTCAGAATTCAATGACATTTTACCTCAATTCAGTGACATTTTACCTCGAAATTAATTAAATTTCCACCTTAGAATTCAATGACATTTCACCTCAGAATTCAATGACATTTTCCCTCAGAATTAATACAATTTCCACCTGAGAATTCAATGACATTTCACCTCAGAATTCAATGACATTTCACCTCAGAATTCAATGACATTTTTTTTTTCTCGTAGTCTTCGTGTGAAAATGTAAAGCGGCAGCAGAAATCGACGCTAGACGCTCGTGTCTACATGAACTGAACTCTAAACGAGACCACGTGGCTTGTCACGTGGGAATTTCTCGCGCGGCATTCATTCGAAGTGTGGAGGGGTTTTAAAAAACGGCGGAGGTCCCGGAGAAAAAATATCCACGCGACCGCACGGACAGACTGGTAGGAACCTCCTGGTTACACCAGCCCACAGGGGATTATTGTGTCCGTCCGTCGTGCATCCAAAAATTGGAGGGGCTGGGTGGAGAGGGGAGGGTGGGGAGGGGCTGGGTGGGGAGGGGCTGGTCACCCCGTGGTGCCCTTATCACCACGGTGGCTAGGAGATGTTAACTACCTCGCCTGGTCTACAGGAGGTCGTGGGTTCGATCCTGACCCTAACGCCTGCTGCTGTATATTTGGAGTTTGCGTGTCTCTCTCATCCTGATCACGGTGGCCAGGAGATGTTAACTGCCTTGCCTGGTATACAGGAGGTCGTGGGTTAGATCCGGAAGCTGATGCCTGCTGCTGTATATTTGAAGTTTGCGTCTTTCTGATCCTGATCATGGTGGCCAGGAGATGTTAACTGCCTTGCCAGGTATACAGGAGGTCGTGGGTTAGATCCTGACCTTGATGCCTGTTGCTGTATATTTGGAGTTTGCGTGTCTCTCATCATCATCACGGTGACTCCAAATACACAGCAGCAGGCATTGTTAGGGTCAGGATTGAACCCACGACCTCCTGTACACCAGGCGAGGTAGCTAACATCTCTAGGCTCCGTAGTGATGAGAGAGAGAGAGACACAGACTCCAAATATACAGCAGCAGCAGCAGGCATCGTCAGGGCCTGGGATTGAACCCACAACATTTGCCTTGGTGTGAGTGGTGGTTTGTACGTTACGCTACCAACCCGGTTAGAGACCCGAGTTCGATTCCCCGCTCACGGCCACCAACACCGCTGATGACGATTAGCTGAACCGGTCTTGGGCCTCCCCTAGGTCGACTCGGCCTCAAACGAGTACCTGGTGTAGCGGTGTGTAGTAAACATCGTCACTGGGGGAGATACAAAGACGGCCGGGCGTGGTGTTGGCCACCCACCCCCTCGTGTGCCACAGTGCCGGTAGCCTTCATAGCAGAGGTCGCAAACGGGTTTTGATTCCTTACCCGTACCAGTACCCGGCCGCACCAGGGTCGCAAATGGGTACCCGTACCCAGCCGGGTACGGGTAGCCGGGTATCGGGTAGGGTACGGGTATCGGGTACCTGATTGCGACCTCTGGGATGAAGCCATGTTGCAGGCGCGGGTGGGTTGATTCTAGGAACTTGAATTGGGAGAAGAGACAAGACGTTGGGGAATGAGTGACAATCACGGTGACTCACCAGTGACTCACGGCCTACCCGTACCCGTACCCGGCTGGGTACGGGTAGCCGGGTATCGGGTACCCGTTTGCGACCTCTGATTCATAGGCGCTACTCGCTAACAGCCACTTGCCCCCTCGAGTCTTTCTCTGAGCAGGCTGCCAAGTTGGAACGCAGCCACAGAAGGGGAGAGAATTCTCCCTGCGGCTTTTAGCGGCTTCCGATAAAAAATAAACCGTTGCCCGCTATTAATACGCTCGGGTGTGAAGGGGGTTCACGCGGTTTAATTTGCGCCGCGCCTCGACCCGTCTCCAATCCTGCGTCTCGCTGCGTTTTACAACCCGCCTGGGTGATGTTGACTACCTCGCCCGGTACGCAGGAGGTCGTGGGTTCGATTCCGGACCTTGACCATGCCTGCTCTATATTTGCAGTCCACGTGTCTCTCTCTGTCTCACCATAACAGGATGGTGGCTCAGAGATGTTGACTACCTCGCCTGGTACGCATGAGGTCGTGGGTTCAATCACGGACCTTGACCATGCCTGCTGCTCTATATTTGCAGTCCACGTGTCTCTCTCTGTCTCACCATAGCAGGATGGTGGCTAGGAGATGTTGACTACCTTGCCTGGCACGCGGGAAGGTTGTTGGTTGGATCCCAACCCTGTCATATTTTAGGAGTGTGGATTTTTGTCCGGGTCGCTACGGTCTCTCCCTCCACACTCAGAATCAACATCACCCGTTCAGAGTATTTACCGCAAGTACGCGTGTGCGGTTAATGCCGACATGATTCCTTGCTTGAATATCTCCTGAAGTTTTGGTGCCAGAAAGGGAAAAAATACCAATTCTTATAATTTTTCATACTGTGATAACTGGCCATGAAAGGGGTCCCGTGTTTGACGACGATTGTTATCAGCCACTTGGCGAAGCTACCATCACTTGCGACCAGCCAGGGGTCTCGAGTGAAGACCGAAAGAGAGATACGCAGCAGAGGTCGCAACCGGGTACCCGATACTCGTACCCTACCCGGTACCCGTTTGCGACCCTGGTGCGGCCGGGTACGGGTAGGCCGTGAGTCACTGGTGAGTCACCGTGATTGTCACTCATTTCCCAACGTCTTGTCTCTTCTCACAATTCAAGTTCCTAGAATCAACACACCCGCGCCTGCAACGTGGCTTCATCCCAGAGGTCGCAATCAGGTACCCGGGTACAGCCGGGTAGGGTACCCGTTTGCGACCCTGGTGCGGCCGGGTACGGGTAAGGAATCAAAACCCGTTTGCGACCTCTGATTCGCAGTAGCTCGGCGTGTAGCGTTACTCTTACCCTGGTGAAAAAAAACATTTTTACGAAAAAAAAATCGCATCTCTAAGCTCCCTTCGCCATGCCCGCGTTTTTTGGCACGTTGTGTTCCCGCCACATCACCCCTTCCACCCCCCCCCCCGCTTATTTTTATCTGGCCAAACAGAAGCTTAACCCACAGCAAACACAGCCACAACAACATACGAACAAAGTGGATCAAAAGTTTTAGGCCAGGGGGGTAACCACCGTCGATTGACGCCAACTTGTGCTGGCAACAACGCAAGGTTGAACACCCCCCCCCCCTACACACACACACACCCCCCTACACACAACACACACCCCCCCCCTACACACAACACACACACACTGCACATACACCACACACAACACCGCACATACACCACACTACACACACAACACACACCACACACATCACACACACACCCCCCCCCTACACACAACACACACACACTGCACATACACCACACACATCACACACACAACACACACACCACACACTACACACACCACACACATCACACCACACACACCACACACACAACACACACACCACACACACACCACACACACACACACCACACACACACACCACACACACACACCACACACACAACACACACCGCACACACCGCACACACCACACACCACACACATCACACACAACACACACACCACACACTACACACACCACACACATCACACACACACACCACACACACAACACACACACAACACACACACAACACACACAACACACACAACACACACAACACACACACAACACACACAACACACACACAACACACACCACATACACACCACACACAACACACACACCACACACACACCACACACACACACACACACACAACACACACACAACACACACACACACACACACACACACACACACACATCACACACCACACACACCACACACACCACACACACAACACACACCGCACACACCGCACACACCACACACCACACACATCACACACACAACACACACAACACACACACAACACATCACACACCACACACACACCACACAACACACACATCACACACATCACACACACCACACACACACCACACACCACACACACAACACACACACAACACACAACACACACCACACACACACCACACACACCACACACATCACACACACACACTACACACACAACACACACACACCACACACACCGCACACACACCGCCGCCTCCGTTTTGATCGGGGGAGGAGGGGGGCTTGTGGCGTAGTGGAGAACATCAAACAACGCGATGTTACATTTTATTCTCCCCCCCCCCCCCCCCCAACTTGGCATTATTTTCGGTCCGTTCTTTGAGCCCTCAAGGGTGGCGGGCGGCACGGCTCGTGATTTGAAGAGAGAACGCGCCGTTTGTCAGCGTGGTTGGGGGGGGACAGCTGATGCACAGATATCGATGGACCTTCCTAACACCCCCCCCGCCCCCTATCGTACAAACAGGATGTGTATTCTTAGGCTTTTTCGGTAAAGTGACGTAGGTGAAAAATTTAAATTAGTAAAATAAAAATAAAATAAAAATCACGACGTTTCGGAGGCAACACAAGCTGCCTCCGAAACGTCGTGATTTTTATTTTATTTTTATTTTAGGTTTTTTCGGTAAAGTGACGTAGGTGAGAAATAAAAATTAATTAAAGTAAAATAAAAAATGAAATAAAAATCACGACGTTTCGGAGGCAACACAAGCTTCCGTCTTCAGGTGGAACCGTCACAGCACGATAGCTGTATCAAGTACATGCAGCTGTATCAAGTACATGCAGCTGTATCAAGTACATACAGCTGTATCAAGTACATACAGCTGTATCAAGTGACGTTTCCACCTGAACACGGAAGCTTGTGTTGCCTCCGAAACGTCGTGATTTTTATTTCATTTTTATTTTACTTTTATTAATTAAAATTTTTCACCTACGTGACTTTACCGAAAAAACCTAAGAATATGAATCCTTGCAGTCACGAAAGCTTCAAATCTAAAACAGGATGTGCTTCGAGAAAATGTTAACACTCACATGGGTTACATCTCGACTTGAAGCTTTCGTGACTGCATTCTTTGGGTCTTTCGCTGAAGCCACGGACATAGAAAAATAAAATAAAATATCACGTTTCGATCGCAACACAAGCAATCGTCATCAGCACAGTGAGTGGCAGCGCCGTGGGGCAGAGGTCGCAACCGGGTACCCGATACCCGTACCCTACCCGATACCCGGCTACCTGTACCCGGCCGGGTACGGGTACCCGTTTGCGACCCTGGTGCGGCCGGGTACGGGTACGGGTAGGCCATGAGTCACAGGTGAGTCACTGTTTGTCACTCATTTCCCAACGTCTTGTCTCTTCTCACAATTCAAGTTCCTAGAATCAACCCACCCGCACCTGCAACGTGGCTTCATCCCAGAGGTCGCAATCAGGTACCCGATACCCGTACCCGGCCGGGTACGGGTAGGGTACTGGTACGGCCGGGTACGGGTACGGGTAGGCCGTGAGTCACTGGTGACTCACAGTTTGTCACTCATTTCGGGTAGGGTACGGGTACGGGTAGGGAACGGATACTTGTACCCAGCTGGGTACGGGTACCCGTTTGCGACCCTGGTGCGGCCGGGTACGGGTAGGCCGTGAGTCACTGGTGAGTCACCGTTTGTCACTCATTTCCCAACGTCTTGTCTCTTCTCACAATTCAAGTTCCTGGAATCAACCCACCCGCGCCTGCAACGTGGCTTCAGCCCAGAGGTCGCAATCAGGTACCCGATACCCATACCCGGCCGGGTACGGGTTCGGCCGGGTACGGGTAGGCCGTGAGTCACTGGTGAGTCACCGTTTGTCACTCATTTCGGGTAGGGTACGGGTAGGGAACGAGTACCTGTACCCGGCCGGGTACGGGTTCCCATTTGCGACCCTGGTGCGGCCGGGTACGGGTAAGGAATCAAAACCTGTTTGCGACCTCTGCCGTAGGGGGCATCAGCGCCGTGGGGGGCAGCGATTGGAATGCAAAAAGGAAAAGTTGCAGGCCTTGATCAGGAGAGAGAGAGAGAATGTCATTGTCGGTGGTTTGTGTCTCACCTGTAATTACCTCCCTGACCCCCAGGTGTGCGTGGAGTGTGTGTGCTTACCTGACCAAACCGGCTCAGCCACCCACCGTTCGTCACGTCGTGTGCATGGTGACCTTCTTTTGCACCGCCGTACATAGCCAAGCGGACGTGCGGAGCGGAAGCACAACAAACTAAACACACAGTGTTGGGTCTGTGGTGCAGTGTTGAGTCTGTGGGTGGCAGTGTTGAGTCTGTGGGTGGCAGTGTTGAGTCTGTGGTGCAGTGTTGAGTCAGTGGGCAGTGTTGAGTCTATGATGCAGTGTTGAGTCTGTGGTGCAGTGTTGAGTCTGTGGTGCAGTGTTGAGTCTATGGTGCAGTGTTGGGTCTGTGGTGCAGTGTTGGGTCTGTGGTGCAGTGTTGAGTCAGTGGGCAGTGTTGAGTCTGTGGTGCAGTGTTGAGTCTGTGGTGCAGTGTTGAGTCAGTGGACAGTGTTGAGTCTATGATGCAGTGTTGAGTCTGTGGTGCAGTGTTGAGTCTGTGGTGCAGTGTTGAGTCTATGGTGCAGTGTTGAGTCTGTGGTGCAGTGTTGAGTCTATGATGCAGTGTTGGGTCTGTGGTGCAGTGTTGGGTCTGTGGTGCAGTGTTGAGTCAGTGGGCAGTGTTGAGTCTGTGGTGCAGTGTTGAGTCTGTGGGTGGCAGTGTTGAGTCTGTGGGCAGTGTTGAGTCTGTGGGTGGCAGTGTTGAGTCTGTGGGCAGTGTTGGGTCTGTGGTACAGTGTTGAGTCTGTGGGCAGTGTTGAGTCTGTGGGTGGCAGTGTTGAGTCTGTGGTGCAGTGTTGAGTCTGTGGTGCAGTGTTGAGTCTGTGGGCAGTTTTGAGTCTGTGGGCAGTGTTGAGTCTGTGGGTGGCAGTGTTGAGTCTATGGTGCAGTGTTGAGTCTATGGTGCAGTGTTGAGTCTGTGGGCAGTGTTGAGTCTGTGGGTGGCAGTGTTGAGTCTGTGGTGCAGTGTTGAGTCTGTGGGCAGTGTTGAGTCTGTGGGGAGTTTTGAGTCTGGGTACATGTATGTGTGTGTGTATGCATGTTGAACGTCTTTGGCACCACCGTACGTAGCGAACCTTGCTAATCGGAGGTGTAGGGGTGGTATGAATGACAACACACTAAACACAACAACAATAACAACAGTTCTAAAGGCGTCGTCAGGGTCCGGGATCGAACCCACGACCTCCTGTGTACCAGGCGAGGTAGTCAACATCTCATAGCCACCGTGATGATGATGATGATGAGAGAGAGACAGACTCCAAATATACAGCAGCAGCAGGCATCAGGGTCGAGATGGAACCCGTGACCTCCTGTGTACCAGGCGAGGTAGTTAACATCTCATCGCCACCGTGGTGATGATGATGAGAGAGACAGACTCTCAAATATGCAGCAGCAGGCATCGTCAGGGTCCGGGATGAAACCCACGACCTCCTGTACACCAGGCGAGGTAGTCAACATCTCATAGCCACCGTGATGATGATGAGAGAGACGCAGACTCCAAATATACAGCAGCAGGCATCGTCAGGATCGAGATGGAACCCGCGACCTCCTGCGTACCAGGCGAGGTAGTCAACATCTCAATAGCCACCGTGATGATGATGAGAGAGACACAGACTCCCAAATATACAGCAGCAGGCATCGTCAGTGTCTGGGATGGAACCCACGACCTCCTGCGTACCAGGCGAGGTAGTCAACATCTCACCGCCCCCTGCCCCCCGCCCCCCGCCCCCCCAGCGTGGAGATTGGCGAGAGCGTGCGCGGCGAGGACGTGTACATCATCCAGAGCGGCTCGGGCGAGATCAACGACAACCTAATGGAGATGCTGATCATGATCAACGCGTGCAAGATCGCCTCGTCGTCGCGCGTCACCGCCGTCATCCCGTGCTTCCCGTACGCGCGGCAGGACAAGAAGGACAAGGTCAGGCAACGCGGCGGCGACGACGTGGGTACTCCTCATCATCATCATCATCATCCTCATCATCATCATCCTCATCATCCTCATCATCATCATACTCGTCATCCTACTCCTCCTACTCCTCCTCGTCCTCCTCATCATCATCCTACTCCTCCTCGTGATCCTACTCCTCCTCATACTCGTGATCCTACTCCTACTCCTCATCATACTCCTCCTCCTCCTCCTCATCCTCCTCCTCCTCCTCATCATCATCATCATCATCCTCCTCCTCGTGATCCTACTCCTCATCATACTCCTCATACTCCTCATACTCCTCCTCCTACTCCTCCTCCTCCTCCTACTCCTCATGCCCCTCCTCCTTCTCGTGCCCTTCACGCTGCCTCCGTCGTCCTCTCTGTCACTGTCTCTCTGTGTCTCTGTCTGTGTCTCTGTCTGTCTCTCTGTGTCTCTGTCTGTGTCTCTGTCTGTCTCTCTGTGTCTCTGTCTGTCTCTCTGTCTGTGTCTCTGTCTGTCTCTCTGTGTCTGTGTCTGTGTCTCTGTCTGTGTCTCTGTCTGTTTGTGTCTCTGTCTCTCTGTCTGTCTCTCTGTCTGTGTCTCTGTGTCTCTGTCTGTGTCTCTGTCTGTCTCTTTGTCTGTCTCTCTGTCTGTCTCTGTCTGTCTCTCTGTGTCTCTGTCTGTGTCTCTCTCTGTGTCTCTGTCTGTCTCTCTGTGTCTCTGTCTGTCTCTCTGTCTCTCTGTCTCTCTCTGTCTGTGTCTCTGTCTCTCTCTGTCTGTGTCTGTGTCTCTGTCTCTCTGTCTCTCTCTGTGTCTTTGTCTCTCTCTCCAACCCCCCCCCCACTCTCTCTCCAGCCCCCCCCCCTTGCCAGCCCCCCTCTCCCACCAATCGACCCAAATTCCCCGGTGATTTCGCTCGACTTTTTGGAGCGTTGGGGTCAAGATTTGCTTTGAGCTCTCCCGGCAGTCGACCCAATCGGTGCAAATCGATGCACCACGACGATCGTTTGTTGTGGTGGTGGTTGTGGTGGAAGTGGTGGTGGTGGTGGTTGTGCTGGTGGTGGTGGTGGTTGTGCTGGTGGTGGTGGTGGTTGTGGTGGTGCTGGTGGTTGTGGTGGTGGTGGTTGTGGTTGTGGTGGCTCTGGTGGCTTTGCTTGCGGTGGCTTTGCTTCTCCCGTGGTGCTCTCTCTCCGCCACGATGTGCAGTTCGTCTGTGTACCCCTACAACCCCTACAACCCCTACCTCTGTGTGTGTACCCCTACAACCCCTACAGCCTCTACCCCTGTGTGTGTACCCCTACAGCCCCTACAGCCCCTACCCCTACAGCCCCTACAGCCCCTACAACCCCTACCTCTGTGTGTGTACCCCTACAACCCCTACCTCTGTGTGTGTACCCCTACAACCCCTACAGCCCCTACAGCCCCTACCCCTGTGTGTGTACTCCTACCCCTGTGTGTGTACTCCTACAGCATTGTGACCACTACTTGAGCTGTAGTGGCACTACTAGAAACCCATAGAGACTCATAGAGACTCATAGATCCATTGAGACTCGTAGAACCATATACTCATAGAACCATATACTCAGAGACCCATAGAGATCCATTGAGATCCATAGACTCAGAGACCCGTAGAGTCTGAGACCCATGGAGACCCATAGAGACCCATTGATATGCACAGAGACTCGTAGAGATCCAGAGACCCATTGAGACCCATTGAGATCCATAGAGGTCCACAGAGACCCATTGAGACCCATAGAGGTCCACAGAGACTCGGAGACCCACAGAGACTCGGGGATCCATACTCAGAGAGCCATAGAGATCTATTGACATCCATAGACATCCATAGAGACTCATACCCATAGAGACCCACAGAGACCCACAGAGACTCACAGAGACCTACAGAGACCCACAGACTCATAGAGACTCAGAGATCCACAGAGATTCAGATACTCAGAGACCCACAGACACACAGAGACCCACAGAGACTCGGAGACCCACAGAGACTCGGAGACCCACAGAGACTC